>NC_056735.1:1227477702-1227523196 GCF_019279795.1 Protopterus annectens
AATCTAATCCTATGGCAGCCTGACTTGGGTGTGCACGACAGAACACATGACAAAACAGGAAGTAAAATGAACTTGTGTAGTTCTCCACTTACATGGACATAGGACTTCATGAAAGTGAAAGCAATAAGGACAGGTGACAATACATTAGCTCTCTGAAGATATTTAACTTAAGTTGTACATTGCCTTAAGAAAAGACGTAGCTACACTGTGGAATAACAAGCTGAGAGTGCCCTGCTTATGTTCTCAGATTTGAGGGGAATGGTTATAGATAAGGGAAAAATGGCACTGACATCAGCAGTGGAAACCAAAAAAAAATGAAAATAAGTGGACAAACAATAAATAAATTAATTAATGTTAAATAAACTTGTGAAAGATACAAGCATGCGTTCATCAAAATGAATATTGCCTGTTACATTTTGCAATTTCCCATAATTTATCAGAGATTATTAAGTGTGATTGCATGCATTATTCACATGAGAAAACATTATTAACATTTTTAAATGTTGTTCTTGGAAAGATTTTTTGGCACTGATTATAAAATTACACTCTCTACAAATAGGAAAGATTTTTTGGCACTGATTATAAAATTACACTCTACAAATAGGACAGATTTCTTTTGCATGGTTCATGATCTGAGGCATGTATTGAAATACTGTAGTGGTTAAGTCCATCTTTCAAGAATAACAATTCTACAATTTCATAACTTGTCCAAATAAAGGTGTAAATATAAAATATTCACACATTTCTTTGAGCAATTTCCTAGAATGATAGATCATGATCCTTAACCTGCTTAACAGCTAACCCATATGAATGTAAAATATTAATGAAAATGTGCAGTTTGTTAATAGTTGTTTTTTGGTTGATAGGCTATATGGTGTAATTGTTGCTACAGGCTATGTACCCAAAGCATCATATCTCAGAAATACAGAAGATCCATGTTTCCAAGAAGAAAGTAATGACAACAAAGTCACGTTTTATGTATTTATTTAGCCTCACTGTATTATTTCTTTGACTGTATATCAATTTATTATTTATTTATTTGCAGTTTGTTTTCCAGGATAGTCCATTGGGCTACAAGGAGCTCATTTTCAATGGAGTCCTGGGGAAAAGCTCAGAGAAATACAAATGCATAGAACAGAAAGAGCACAAATCCATAATATACATTTCAATTAAATGTTAAATACATATGTTGTATAGTACAAACCCATATTGCACAATTCAAATAGACGTTACATAATACAGAAATAAAAAAATGATTTTCATTAGGAAAATTGCATCAGGTTAATTCAGTAAGCAGTAGTCAGTAGTTTTTTTTTTTTGTTTGTTTTTTCTAGGGAATTACAATGAGGTATTTAGTCATTGGTCGAATATGTCCCAAGGGATGTAAACTTTAGGAGATAGTGACAAGCAACAATGATTGGAAAGTTAGGAAGAAAGTGTGGTAGAATTAGATTGGATGAGAGTAAGAGCATTTCCATTCTGAAGTAAGGTGCAATTGATTCCCAGCAGAATGTGATGGTTTATGCAATTAAATTAGGTTTTGAGAATTGGATCTAAGGAGTCTATCTGATTTATGCATTTCAAAGGTATTTGCTAGATTGGGGCAGAGAGATGGGTTATGAATGAGTTTGTGTGCTTGGATGAGCTAGGTATATGTGAGGATGTTTGGTAATTCTAGCCAACTTAGTTGGTGAAGGGAATTACAGTGGTGGGAAGAGGCTCTATGACCTGCTGCAAATTTGGATATTTTGTCATAACATGAGAGTTTTGTTTTGAGGGAAGATCGTAGGCTGGTTAGGATAGATGCACCATATAAAAGGGATGGGATGAGGTATGTATTAGCTAATGTAATCCTGGTGGTGGGTGAGATAAAGTGACTGTGGCAGTAGAGCATACCTATTTTTTATGTTTTTTTTATATTTGCTCATAGATGCTTGTCAAGTTTGATTTGATTGTCAATGATAATTCCTAGTAATTTTGTGTCAGACACTAGTTCTAGGGGGGGGTATTATTACTGCTGGTAATTATGAAGGATTGTTTGTTTAGGGAAAAGATTTTGGATACATTGAATAACATAAGTTTTGTTTTGGTTGCGTTAAGGGGTAGATGGTTGTCGAGCATCCAGTGTTCAGTGGAAGAGAAGGCAGCTTGTGTTAGACTGTTAAGAGTTGTGATGGAAGGGGAGGAAGAAATTATAATAGAATCATTGGCATATTGGATGAGACTGGAGTTAGGAATTGGTTGGAAGAAATCATTTATGAATATGTTGAATAGTAGGAGGCCTAGAATGAAACCTTGGGGTATGTCTGTGGATGTATTAAGGAAGAGTGAGGTAGCTTTTTTCCATTTAACTGATTGTTGCCTGTTTGTGAGATAGCTTGAGAACCACTGGGTAGAGGAATGGGATAGGTTAAGTTTAGAGTGTTTGGTAAGAAGGAGGTTGTGGGAAATACTGTCAAATGCCTTAGAGAGGTCAAGGAAAAGTGTGGATACAAAGTGGTCAGAGTCACAGGCTTTGTTGATTGTTTCTAGGAAGGAGAAGAGGGCAGTGGAGGTACTATGACCTGGTCTAACTCTATGTTGTGTGGGGGTAAGACACTGATTATTGATGAGGCAGGGTAAGAGTTGTTGGTGTACACACTTTTCAAATAGCTTAGAAACAGGGGATAGGATTGTGAGAGGGTGAAAATCTTGGATGTCATCATTATTGCCACCTTTATGAAGAGGAATAATAAAGGCTTTCTTCCAGAGCTGGGGACCTGGCTTTCTGAGATAGACTGATTCATTAGTATGCTGATAGGGAGAGCAATGGCTTCTGTGGCTACTTTTAGGAAGTAGGATGGAATTTCATCAGGGGCATTGGAACCTGGTTTTGATTTTAGGAAAAGTTTTTTTTGCTGGATATAAAGATGGGATTGATAGAGAAAGTTGGCGGTTGGGGGCAAGGGATGCTTGGGGAGGAAGGGATGGGAGCACGCTGAGGAGAGGTTGTAGAGGTTTTGGTGAAGGATGATGTTAGCTTGCTTATGGACTCTATGAAGAAAAAGAGTTAAATTGGATAGCCAAGTCCATGTCAAAGGCATCTGGGTTGGGGCAAGGGTTTTCTTTTTTTCCCAGGTTGAGGAGAGATGAGATTCCTTTCCAAAATAGTTTGGGATTGGTGGTGTGGTTGGTTTACAGAGTAGAGAAATAGGCTTTGCAGTCTAAGGTAGTAAGTTTTTTTTACTTTATTTCATAGCATTTTATACTTGTTTAGGGTGATACTGGTTTTATTTTTGTGGTAATGTGCCCAGGCTTTGTCAGGGAGTCACACAGTAGCTAAGGTGTTTTTGGTTAACCAGCATACAGGGTTATTTTTTATACATTTTGTTTTTAGAGTTAAAGTAGGATAGAGCATTATCTAGAGAAATAGTTTTTAATGGGTTTCAGTTTGTGCTTTTTAGTGCATTTGAGAAGGTTTCAGCATTGAAGTTCTTTAGGCAATGAGTGGAAATATAGGTGTGAGTTAGTTGTATACAAGAGGGGAGTCGGTGGGCAAAAGTGAAGTAATGGTCAGCTAGTGAGTCTGGGAGAATACCACTATCAGAGATATAGTGAGTCTATCGTAGTTCCAGTGATGGAGTTCTTGGAAGGCCTGGTAGTGGAATTGATTAGTTGTGCAAAGTTATATAAATTAATATTGAGTGAGTTAGAGGGAGACTGGATTGTGGCCCAGTTTATGTTCATGTCCCCCAGGAATATGATTTCATGTGTAATGTTGGTAGAGGCCCATGAGAGAATATATTCAAGGGATGAGATACTGTCACCAGGGGGAATATACAGGGAGAGAACAAATATGAGTTTATGCTTTTTTAGGTGGAGTAGGGCAAATTTGCCTTGCCAAATTTGGGAAAGGGTTTGGTAAAGGGGGTGACAAAGAGGGATGCCAAGTAAAGGAGTGCTACACCACCTTCCTTTTTTTGTGTTCTGTCATTCCTTAACATGCAATAGTTGGGAGGAGGTTTTTCAGATTCTTGTATGTGGGGCTTAAGCCATGTTTCTGAGATGGAGAGAATATCAGGCTGGTTATGTAAAAGCCAGGCACGAAGGTTTGGAATTTTGCTACATAGGCTCTGAGCATTTATTGCTGAGAAGTGGAGGGCTTTGCCTGTTGCTTGCTGGGTTGGATGCAGTGTGGTAGAGGGGCCTGGGTTTGGGTGGATGTTCCCAGAGAGAAGGATAGAGATATGATGAATGAGGTATTTGGCTTGTTTGGGGTGTAGTATACAGGTAGATAGTTTTGTGGACATTAGACTAGTGTAGTTGGAAACAGTGTTTATAGAGTTAGGTAGGAGTCTATAGGGGACGGGCATGCTAGTTTTGAGGGGGTAGAAACTGGGAGATATATAAGTAACAGCAGATGTGTACATTGTAGAGGATGGGGTAGTGGTGTGAAATGGGGGGGGGTTGGTTTGCATTAGTAGGTTTGTATTTTCAATCATGAAAATGCTTATCTATAATAGAAAATCAAGAGCATTAACAGGAAATAAAGTTGTGGCTGCCCAGTATTTCACATCTATTAGGGATCAGTAAATTTTAACTGCCAAAGTTTCAAACAGATTAAAATATCTAAAAAAAATAAAGCTTCATGCTGTTAGAAAAGTTACTTGAATTACATAGGTAAAAGCTTAGCTCATCTCTAGGGGTTAATTTTGTTCCATTCTGATGACAGATAGTTATTAGATCCTTTGTTTCTACTTGTCCTGCTGATGTGGAGAAGAAACTGCTTCATCTCCAAATTTAATTGTGGTCCTATTTATGTGGAATAAGAATTTACTAATCAGGAAAACGTAACGGTTAAAAGTGTACAAGGACAGCAAAGTAGACAATGAGGGACAGTGGCCATTGAAGAGCAGTTTGTTGGCAAATGCTAGGTGCATATAATGAAGTTCCTTCTAAATGTTTACGAATTTAAGCCCATTTAATTCCTTACAATGATAAATTTTAGATGAAATATTGGTAATTAAGTTTGTTGATTCTAAAATAAGCTACACTGTTGTTATTAACTGCTACTGTGCCAAAAACAAACAAAATTGAAGATCTCTAGAAAAATAAAATGGGATGGAGTCTACAGAACACAAAGAATCTTTCATTATGACATAAGCATTATATTCTTAATAATGAGTAATGCACAGGACTTTTTCAGACAAAGTAAACAGACATCAATCTCAGTTAAATAAACCAAAGAAGTCACATAACCAATCATAATTGCTGCATGATAGACAAAACAATAAATTGTAGAGATGTTCCCCAGGATTTAGTAGAACTTCCTGCAAGGTATGAAGACAGAAACACAAATGTCTGCCATCTGAAAGTGCTGTATGGCCATAGCCGTCAACTGTACAGGTTTCTGCAGAATACCCTGATGCCTGCCTCACATACTTCTCAACCTCCTAGAGGAAGAAAGCTGTACAAAGCCATAAATAATGAGGGGACAAAGGGAGAAAAATAGGGACACCCTTTAAATATTACACTGACAAACCCAGAAAGATGATAGAATAAAAGGTTTGCAGTAACACGGACTTCCTGCAGGGTATGAAGACTGAAACACAAATGTCTGCCATCTGAAAGTGCACCATGGCCATAGCCATCAACTGTACATGTTTCTGCAGAATGCCCAGATGCCTGCCTCACATACTTTTTAACCTCCTAGAGCAAGAAAGCTGTACAAAGCCATAAATAATGGGGGGACAAAAGCACAAAAATAGGGGCACTCTTTAAATATTGCACTGACAAACCCAGAAAGCTGAAAGAATAAAACATTTGCAGGAGCACAGACTTCCTGCAGGGTATGAAGACTGAAACACAAATGTCTATCTGTATGATCTGACTTAAACCCAGAGTGGCTTGCCAATGATTTGCTAGAAAACCACAGTCACACTTCCAAAGTTTGTAAGAGCAATAATTAAAATCTGTCCTTATGTGTCTCATTACAATTTCCCATACCATGACTGACAAGGAGTACATATACATGTAAACAAAGTGGGTTTATGACTATTTTTTTTTCCATTCTAAGGTATGTTTAACCATAGCTGAGCTGGTGTGCATGTTATGGCCCTCTGCTCAGAACTGCTTAAACATCCTATAGGAAATAAATGAAAATATACAGCTGAAATCCATATGCCAAGATAACATAGTGGTTAGAGTCCCGACTTTGCATGCAGGTGTTCAAAGTTTGAGCACCAAAACAGGTACTTTATTTTTACATGGGAAAGCCGTGTTAAAATTATTATTTTAATTTTAAATTATGTAGTAATTGATATTTGTCAACCAGGGTAGTGTAGCTGGTCTAAAATGTAATTGTGAGTGCATATAACATGTGAAATCAACCATGTATACACAAGAGTCGTGGTTCTATTTCAATAAATTTATACTATTTATAATCGTGGATGTCAATGGCTTCAGTTTTCAAAGTTGCTTCAAAGTGGTATTAGAACTGTGCTTTGTGGTGACAATATCTTTATACACAAGTTTCCCTTACAGTAAAGTCACACCCATGCTAATGTAATGAAAGCACACAGACAGATGTCGCGTAAAGTAAATCATATACACGTACTAATACGTCAATAATGATTAATTCATTATCCTGATATTTTCTTAAAATAAATATTGAGTAATGGTTATCACTGCTCAGCTATGCTTAGCAGCAGTTAGCTCAGCTAAACAGATTTGCGCACTGTTAAGCAATGCTCAGCAATTCAAACTTTAAGCACTGTTCAACCCAGCTTAGTTGGTTTGCATGTTGCTAAGCTGTGCTAAGCATTTTCAAAATGGTCCAATGACAGCAAAGGGTGGAAATATAGCCCTATATAAATCATGCAGGTGGGAATAAGGCCATAACCTGTTTACTTTGATTGCTGCAGGAACATGTCTGGCATTGGAGAGGAAGCACACTTTCAGGTGCAGTGCTGGGGCATCCTGGAGTCCAGGGTCCTGGCTGGACTCCTTGTAGAACACCATAATGACAGACTGCTGCAGGGCCAGTACCAGGGCTCTCAGTACAAAGGGGAAGACTGGGACAGTCTGGCACATGACCTCATCAGTGCCACTGGAATCCCCCAAACTGGTGAGTTGGTACAGCATCATTATTCTAACTCAAAGTGTAGGAAGGGGCAGCTCTTGGCCCAATGGATCCAAGATGCTTGGGACTGGCATACTTCAGCAGTTTGTAAGTATTCCAGATAGAGCTGTACAAAATTCTAGCCTGAGTATGTGATAGACAGGTATGCATAATATTTGTTTCTCATCCCTACAGCTGCAGAAATCAGGGCTATGAACATCGAGGCCCATGCCAACAGGCTGACAAGGATTCACTGACAGGCTGGTGAGTACAGATCATTATTGCAGTATACAGTACCATAAAGTAGAAGGAGTACAATGTTTACTGCCAGTAGGTAGATTGTGTACTGTATCTAATGAATAAAACAGGTCTGTCACACTAATGAATATCCACAAGATGCCCATTAATAAAATTGTCATTTCACTGTAATAAACATATACAACAAACCGTTGTGTTTACTCTGGTATGTTATTGTAGAACTAGAATGTGTACAGGTCATTTACAGCAAATATGGCATTGACAGCATGAAATAGCTGAGGCTCTTCTGGGAAACAGCTAGTATGCATTGCAGTCTTTTGTTAATCTTTGCTTTCCTGATTGTATTATTTCAAAGGAGTAATACACGTTATAATAACTATCTGCCATGTATGAATTTCAGGATTACAAGTTCAGACTGTCCAACCCAAAGAGTATTAGTCAGAAATCATTCAAGCAGGGAACAGCAGTTCCCAAGTAGCTGAGTGTGATGGAAAACAGTATTGATGTTCATTTTAGCACACCCAGACACAGTTTGAATCCTTGGAATGGTACTGAGATGTGTGCATATATATACACAACAGAAGCCCTGAATATTTGTAGAAACAGTCAGAAAGGGTTAACAGATATTTTCTCCACAGGTCTCACAGGTAAAGAAATTTGTGTAGTAGCTGTATTAAGGGTATACTAATATACCTGAATATGTGCAGAAACATTCAGAAGGTGTTAACAGATATCAGTCGCCCTGCTGTCTGTCAGCCTGGGATGACATGCTTGACAAGCCATGTTGCTTCGCTAGGGACAGCTTGCACCTGTCACCCTTAGGCTTTTGTATACTGGCCAAGGATCTTGCCACCCCCATAGTGCCTTTTTAGGCAAGGCTCAAAGGACAAACCCACCTCCATAGACAACCCAAAGATAAAAAAACTAAAGGTAATGCTACTCAATGCTAGAAGTATAAACTTCAAGATGCACGCACTTGAGACTCTCCTCAGTATGGAGAAAATCGATATCTGTGCAGTAACAGAAACCTGGTTCAAGGCTCCTGAGAGCACCCCAACACTACCAGGTTATAACTCATACCATGCTTTTCGGCCTCAAAACTCGGACCAAAGCACAAAAGGAGGGGAAGTATCTATATTCATCAAAGATACCTACACCTCCAGGTTAGTGGCACTGCACGAAGCATTGGAAACCATCCATGTGCAACTAACAGCGGACAAAACTGCCTTTCAGTTTGTAGCCTGTTACAGAACATCCTCCCTATTACAGGAACCCCGCTTGGCATTCCTGAGAACACTGGAGAATATGAAGGTCTCTCCAAACACTATGTTATTGGGTGACTTCAAATACCCAAACATTGACTGGGAAAACTACTCAAGCCCAAACACCTTCGCCCAACGGTTCCTTGAATTTATAAACTCTAACACAATGGAACAACTAGTCACCACTCCCACAAGAGAGAACAACATATTGGACCTGGTCATCACCAACATGGGGACTCCATGTTCCACACCAGAGGTAAAACCCTCATTGGTAAGATCAGACCATAAATAAATTTCCCTGGACATCCATATCCTGTCCCCACCCCCAGCCAAGAAAATCACTGTAAAGAATTTCTCCAAAGCCAACTTTGCACTTCTCAAGACTGAGGTGGAATCCTTCAAAGCCCCTGGGCCAGAGGATAATACAGCCCAATCCGCAGAATCCTTTACAAATGCATTCTATGAGCACCTGCAGGAATGCATGGATCGTGCTATCCCAAATAAAACCAAGACTCACTCCTCCAAAAACAGGAGACCGGTCTGGTGGACCCCAGCCATAAATAAGCTATACAACAGAAGGAGGATGCTACTACATGACAGAGCAAAATCCCAAAAAGGGAAGGCATCTCTGATCAGTATTAACAAGAAACTTCGATCCCTAATAAAACCATCAAAGGCCAGTTTCAAAAGAAAAATTGCCCTAGACACTAAAGATAATCACAAGGCCTTCTTTAGTTATGTCAGAAACATGGGCGGAAACTCCCAGATATGCTCTGAATTGTTACATAATGGTAAAAAATATACCGAACCTAAAGACATAGCCAACATCCTGGCAGGCAAATTCAGCGCAAACTTCTCCCCCCCTCCCCCCCAAAGGAGCAAACACCTATCCCAACTGAATGTAACCTCCCTGACATCACAGATGCACAGGTGAAAGCTGCCCTCTCTAAAGCAAAAAACACAGCATCTATGGGACTTGATGGTGTCCCAGGCTTTGTCTTACATGAGCTTCAAGAAGAACTGAACCCTCACATTAAGTCACTGTTCAAACTTAGCCTTACTACAGGATATGTACCCAAGAATGGTGTACAGCTACAGTGGTCCCATTCCACAAAGGTGGTGCCACAATGGACCCCAGAAACTATTGCCCCATAAGCCTGACTAGTCTGGTCTGTAAAGCTATGGAGCGTATTATCATGGAACTCAAACAAAGACATTGGGAGCCTCCAGACACTGGACCCTACCCAATTCGGCTTTGTTAAAGGCAGATCTTGCCTCTTAAACCTAGTTGATTTCTTTGAAACAGTTACCAAAGCCATAGATGAGAGCAAGGTAGTCCACACAGCCTACCTGGACCTCGCAAAAGCCTTCGACACAATACCCCACTCGGGCATCATAAATAAGCTTACCAGTTTAAATATCAACCCTTGTATCACAAGATGGGTTGCAAACTGGCTCAAAGATAGAACCCACATGGTCAGAATCACAGGTGCCATGTCTGAATCCAAACCAGTTACAAATGGCGTCCCACAAGGCTCAGTTTTGGGACCTCTTTTGTTCAGTACATACTTCTCTGAGCTTCAGGCTAACACGGGGAGATTATGGCTGACAAAGTTCGCAGATGACTGCAAACTGGGGGCCATAATCAAATCTTCAGCTGACACAAGCATCCTTCAAAAGGGTCTCACAGAGACGGATGCTTGGTGCCAGAACCACAGCCTCAAGCTAAATGCTAAAAAGTGCATAGTCATCCCCTTTGGGAAAAACAAGGTGCCCACAAATTACCACACAGGTGGTAATCCATTAAGTACGGAAGAAGTAATTAGAGATTTGGGGACCAACATAGATAGTAATCTCTCCTTTGATAATCACGTTGCCAAAGTGGTTAGAAAGACCTTCTACATAGCCCATCTTATCATGAAAGGGTTTGCATCTAGATCAAGAGAGGTCATTGTGCCCCTCTACTTGTCACTCATCAGGCCCATAATTGAATACAATGCCCCTTTTGGGATGTACCTTACCCGACACCTGCAGCAACTGGAGAGACCCCAAAAGTACCTCACCAAGAGGATCATGGGCTACAAACAGATGTCCTATGAAGCTCGACTAAAGAAACTCCAGCTCTACTCAGTTGCTTACCGCCTACTCAGAGGCGATCTATGCCTGACATACAAAGCCATGTCAAACCCAGAATTAATGGACATGCTCCACCTCAAAAAATCCAAGTCCTTTAGAGCTACATGCTCCAGGGACCTAAACCTCAGCAAAAAAATGGATAGGACATGCTGGAGGGACAGATTAATTTCCCAGATGCTCCCCTCACTCTGGAATAGAATTCCAATTCATGTTACACATAGCCCCTTCGCTGACCCTCTTCAAGCGAAATTTGGACGCGTGGATGGGAAATCGCAAATTCACCCCTGGGATCTCTCCTGTGTCCCTGCTAGACAGAGGCACAGTAAACTAATATTAAAAGGGTACCTTTTGTGACCTACTTTACAGAGGCACAGTAGGCTAATCTAATAGGGAGGTGGAAGCCAAATACACTCTGGCTAGGCTTTTAAATGCCCTAGGGCAGATAGCCTAGTATCTACCTATGAACCTATGAACCTATGCTAGACAGGTGTCCAGGGAAGTAAATACTGTGGGAAGAAAAAGTCAGGGAAGTTTTATGGCTAGGCTTGTATAGGCCCTAGGGCCGATAGCCTTGTACCAACCTATGAACCTATGAACCTGTTACCCCCAGAGGTCTTACAGGTAAAGAAATGTGTGTAGTAGCTCTATGAAGGGTATACTAATACACCATGTACAACTGTTCCACTGTCCAATCCCATATGCCTGCAAATGCCAGCAGGATAGCTACATACACCATACCCTCTTTCCAATACATGTCTCTCAAGTGTCACACTGTCACTTCTAGTGGTTACTGCTGCCAATCACCTTGGACACAGATAGGAATCCAGGTGAACTATGCTAGTAGCAGACTCACACAAGATCACTGCAGGGTACCCCTCCTTTGTCAAGTATGTAACCTTGACATGTATAAGCCCCCTCCAGTAAAGTAGCTACAATGTACCCAGTCTGCCCCATACCATTACAGGTTGAAAGTCTAAAAACTATGTATGTGCCACAGAAGCTATGGGCCAAAGGTAGATGTAAAGTGAGGGCAGACCTGTAGAGTATTGAGCAGTACTGTTGTAAAAAATAGAAGCTGATACAGTTGTTAATGGACTTTTTATTCTCTCCCTCCACCTGTCATCTGCATCAATAATTATTATTCATATAGTATGGGTACGTTGTTCACAAAATCTATTATTGGGACATGTGTTCTATTATTGTTCATACATATCATTGTTTTCATATTAATATACCTTGTTCAAATACCATTATTGGTGGCTTGTAGCTGTCAATGTAACTTGCATGCAGTTATAATGCTTACTGTTGTTCCATTTATGCATGTGCTCTGCTATGCAACTGTTTCAAATCTATTGGTTTGGGTTAATGGGAACACCCATGCATTCTGTTAGAACTAATTTTGAAATATGTTGATCATGACTAACCAATATATATGGGAAAATCACAACACCATAGCACATTTGGGAAGGCAGATCCTGGTGGATCTGCTTGTCCCACCCCATCTGTCCATGGCACTGGGCCCCAGCACGTCTGGGACCCAACCCGGAACATCCTCCTCCACTGGTCATGCACTACCTTTGGGTGGAACTGCCTCAGGGTATGGGGCCCATCCCCGCCTTGTGCAGGCACAAAATGGAACCCATCACCAGTCGACAGTTCCGGGGTATGGTGCGCAGTGTCATCCACTCTGAGTTGGGTGAGCAGCTGTGTCAGATGGAGGGCCACCAGGTGCACCTCAAAGGGCAGGAAGGTTCTATTGTCCAGCCCCCATCGCAGCCACCTTCGGGGCAGTGAAGGTGCAGTGGTGACAGCCCATGGGTGGGGACCTCAGTCCCACTTTATCCATTTGGGGACAAATGTGTCTCTGATTCCAAACCACCCTCCCCGTCCAATGTGTTTACCCCCTTCATGTGTCATATACAACATCTGTTGTCTTGTGTGTCTTGTCATTCTGGAAATGTTACCTATACTACCCAACCTACCTCCCCAAACATGCCTACAGCTATTCCTCAACATCCCACTCTCACCTAAAAAAGGGCATCTGTCCCACAAAAAAAAATCATTGCCCCATACATAGCTCTACAATTCATCCCATGTACAGTGTAATTAACTAATCTACTCACAAATTATTCTCCAAATGTCTGTTGTCAACACCCCTCCCTGAGGGGTGTGAGGCTGTAAATTCCATATTCGACACATTATTCATAGCTGTTGCTACAGAAGAAATGTAGAGCTATGGCCCTTTCCTACACCCATGCTGCACATGCCTAGCTGGTTCTCCAAATGTTTTACCCCCTGCTTATCCCCATTTCACCACTTTCCTATCATGCTTTTTTCGTTTCTTTGATTAAAATTAGTGTGGGTGTAAGCGGGAGTAAGCAGTGCTAAGTGAAGTTAAGAGGACTTAACCATCTGTTAGCTCTGCTCAAAACCATGCAAACCAGCTTACAACTGCTTAAAAGTGCTTTAATCACTCTGTCTCCATCAGCCCTTGTTCTGCCCAGCAATAAAATAACCAGAGCTGGCAAGTCTCAAACCCAGCATGCTGTGCACTACAATCACAGCAATATACCAGTACACCATCGGAGCTGTAGGAATTTGCAATACTTTTACAAATATATCATGCATTCTGGTCATTTAACATTAATGAAAAAAGTAACCACTTGCAAGTTTTGAACCCAGGGCCCTGGGCGCTACAATCATAGCAACATACCTCTACACCATCTGAGCTGTAACAATTTGCAATGTTTTTACAAACATATCATGCACTATAGTCATTTCAAATAAGGGAAAATATATATCTGTAGTGCTCTTATATACATATATATGCATATATAAATACAAATATATATCTAATATATATATATATATATATATATATATATAAATATACATGTATACATATATACATAGGTAACCAACCTCTTACCACAAGACATCTGCAAAAAGTCTGACAAAGTGGGAGGATAAAGGGCAAACAATAGTGACATCTTTCAAATATGTCTGTTATATGCGTAAAAGTCTACTAGTGTAGCATGGTTTGATTTAACATATAATTCCCGACAGATTCCAGGTCTGAAGCACAAATGAATGTCATTATTTACTGATGTCAATCCTCACATCATCCCAGTGATTTGTCAGAAACACACAACTGTTATGGGCAACAGAACAAACATATGAGCCACACATCTGGACAGTGTCTAGACATCAGGGCAGAGGAGAGGTATGACTGCAGTCATGCAACAGAATAGAAAAAGCCACGACAGCTGCCAACAGTGTCACCGAGCACCTTTTGAACCACAGTAAGACCAATACGACACTACCCCAAATCAGCTCTGGGGAATCACCCATGTATTTCCAAATATATCATGCACTACAGGGATGGATCTGTAGGGAAAAGCAGATATTGGTGCAGAAATGTCCACCCCACAACCATTTGCACCACAGTCAAAGCAACATACCCGTACCCCAAATGAACTCTAGTAGAATGACTATCATAGGTTCATAGGTTCATAAATTGGTACTAGGCTATTGGCCCTAGGGACTATACAAGCCTAGCCATAACAATGCCCTGGCTATTTCTTCCCACACTGTTTGCTTCCTTGGAACCCTGTCTAGCAGGGTGACTGATGTGATCCCTGGGTTGAATTTCCTATTTCCCATCCAATCATCAAAGTTCCTTTTGAAGACAGCCAAAGAGGTGCTCTGCTTGACATGTATGAGCAGTCTATTCCAGAGTCTGGGGAGTCTCTGGGTCAGGAACCTATCCCTCCAGCATGTTTTGCTGATTGTGATGACAAGGTTTAGATTCCTGAAGTGTATGTCTCTGAGGGATTGGGATTTCTTTGAAGTGTAGCATGCCCAACAGCTCTTGGTTTGACATGGCCTTGCATGTTAAGCAGATATCACCTCTGAGTAGACGATATGTGACAGAGTATAGGTGGAGTTTTTTTAGACAGTCAGCATAGGGCATCTGCCTTAGGCCTGTGATTCTTTTAGTGAGGCATTTCTGCGGCCTTTCCAGTTGTCGCAGATGTCTTGAGAGGTACATACTAAATGGGGCATTGTATTCTATAATGGGTCTAATGAGGGATGAGTACAGTGGGACAATGACCTCCTTTTTTCTGGATGAAAAGCCCTTGGTGATGAGGTTTGCTACATAAAAGGATGTGCTGACTGTTGTGGTGATGTGTTTATCGAAGGTGAGACCACTGTCCACCTGTGACCCTAAGTCTCTTGTCACACTTTTGGTGTTTAGTGTACTGCCACCTATGTGGTAATTCATGGGTACATGTTTTTTCCCAAATGGGATAACTATACATTTCTTGGCATTGAGCTTGAGCCCATGGATCTAGCACCAAGCATCTGTTTCTGTAAGGCCCATTTGCAGAATATCCACATAATTTGGGGATTCAATAATGGCTCCCAGTTTGCAGTCATCTGTGAACCTTGTTAGCCATAGTCCCTTAGTGTTGGCCTGAACTTCAGAAAAGTAGATGCCAAACAAGAGCGGTCCCAGGACTGAACCCTGAGGTACACAACTTGCCAATTGTCTGTAGCTGGATTTGGAGTCGGCTACTTTTACAGTGTGGGTTCTGTCAGTAAGCCAGTTGGCAACCCATCGAGTGATGTAAGGATTAATGCCCAGCTTAGTAAGTTTATCTATGATCCCAGTGTGGGGGATGGTGTTGAAGGCCTTGGCAAGGACCAGATAGGCTGTGTGGACCACCTTACCCTTGTCCATGGCTCTGGAGACTGATTTGAAGAAGTCAGTCAGGTTCAGGAGACAAGATTGGCCCTTCACTAACCAAACTGCATGGGGTCCAGTGTTTGAAGGTTGATAATGTCTTTGTTTATAAGTTCCATGATAATACGTTCCATGGCCTTGCAGATCAGCTCGTCAGACTGATGGGGTGGTAGTTCCCGGGATCCAATTTGAATTCCCCCTTGTGGAGTGGGATAACTGTAGCTCTGCACCACTCAGTGGGCATGAAGCCTGAGGTGAGGCTATGATTAAACATGACACTTAGGTGATGTGCCAGTTCATTTTGTAGTTCATGTAGTCCACAGCCTGGGATGTTGTATGGTCCCATGGATGTTACATTCTTAGCTTTGGAGAGTGCATTTTTTACCTGTGTGGCCATTATTACCAGTATTTGGCAATCTTTTGGTATTGAGATGGACCCTTTAAGGGGTGAGATGGGGGTGAAGTTTGCACTAAATCGATCTGCCAGGATATTGGCAATATCCTTGGGATCAGTATATTTAATGTCATTCTGTTGTAGCTCAGAGAAAATCTGAGCATTGTCATTTAGATTCTTGACATAGCTATAGAATGCCTAGTGGTTGTCTTTGGAATCTTTGGCAATTTTATTTTCATAACTAGCTTTGGAGGATTTTATGAGGGATCTCAGCTTCTTACTGAGGCTGGTAAGGGAGTTTTTTTACATCATGGGATTTTCCTCTTTTCTGCAACAGTTTCTTCCTTTTGTTGTAAAGTTTGTTTATGGCAAGGGGCCACCAGATTTGCTTCATTTTTTTGGAGGAGAGCATCTTGATTCTATTGGGGATGGAACAATTCATGCACAAGTAGATGTGCTCGTACAGTGCCTTAGTGTAGGATTTAGCAGTCGAACATTCGGTTTCTGTCTGCATGAGTGTCATGAAGTTTGTCACTTCTGACTTCTGTAACATGAAGCTGGCTTTGGAGAAGTTTTTTTTACAGAGGTTTCCTTATTGGGGGGTGGGATGTGGATGTCAGACGTGATTAGCTTATGGTCAGACCTGACCAACGAGGGGTGACCATAGGTGTGGAGCATCAATTTCTGATGTTGGTAATGACCAGGTCTAGGATATTGAAGCCCCTGGTGGGACTAAGGATTAGTTGATCTAGGGCATTGGAATTTATGAATTCCAAGAACTGTTGGGCAAAGGTGTTGGCACATGAGTAGTTTTCCCAGTTAATGGCAGTGTAGTTGAAATCACCCAGTATTAGGGTGTTTGGTTGCATCTTAATATTTTCCAGTATGTCAAGAAAGGTGTACTGACAATCTTGTGGCATGATAGGGGATCTGTAGCAAGAGTTGTAGCCTGGTATTGCATGGGTGCTCTCTAGAGCCTTAAACCAGGTCTCAGTTACTGCACAGATATTGATGTTCTCCATTTTTAGGAGTGCCGCGAGAGAGTGCATTTTGAAGTTTAGACTGCTAACATTGAGTAGCATTACCTTCAGAATTTGCTTGCTTGTACCTGTTACGGTAGTGGTTTTGTGCTTTGAACTTTGCCTAAAAAAAGGCACTATAGGGGTGGCAAGTGCCTTAGCCAGTAACCTGAATCCCAGGGGCGACAGGTGCAGACCATCTCTGGCAAAGCATCGTGGTCTGTCGATTATGTTATCCCAGGCAGACAGATACTGGATCCCCTTTGAATGAAACCAGAAGCTTAGCCAATTGTTGGTCAATCATTTAATCATTTTGTCCTAATACTGTGGTATCATTCTGGGCAAAGGCAGGATGCTACTCAGAGCTAGGATCATACCTGCCTGGGTCACATGATCTGAAAGCTCTTCCATGTCTCTTTTCATGTAGTCCAGGGAGATATGTCTCAAGTCATTCACTCCAACATGGACAATGACAGAGTCATATTTGTACTTGTTGTGGTGTGACTTGAGTGCATGCTTTATGTGGTGGATGCAGGCACCTGACAGTCAGCTGACTGTAATTTTCTCCTTGTTCAGCCTGGTGAAAGGGACATCAGTGTGTGCCTGACTATAGAGTCACCTATGACTAAAGTGTTGGGTACGTTGTCTTGCCTTAGGGGCTGTTGTTTGGTGGCATACTGGTGTTGTGAGCTATGTGACACTTTGGTTGTGATTGGTGTTTGCATTTCAGCTTTGGAGGTCCTTGTTGCTTAGGCAGGTAAATGTTGAATGTGGGTTTAGTGTTGCTATGTGCAGGTGTTGGTGGTGTGGGTTTAGAAGGGCTATGTGTTGCTTGAGGTGTACTGTGGGTGTTAACCTTCTCTTGACTGCCTAGCATAATCTTGAGTAGAGAAAGCTTTGGTTTCACTTTGGCTATATAAGTGCATCTTTTGCAGGTTGTAGTGTTGGGTGATGGTGGGAGAGGGTTGTCTGTGTACATGAAGCAATTGCTGCATTTCCCCAGTATGCCTAGATTCACCAGGTGGACAGGAGAACTCACCAGAAGCTGACCCTTGGACATGCCTGTTTTAGTGCTTTTTTTTATTTTGTAAGGTACAAAAGCTGGTACTTTGCAATTATAGGCTGTTTAGTGCCTATGATTAATTTCTCCTTATTAACAAGGAGAGTTGAGTGTTTGTATCAGTTTAAGACTTCCTAGTGCTTTCCAGCAGGTTTTAAAGCAAGTGCTAGCCACAGGACTGCTTAAAGTTAAGATGAAAAAAAAATGGTTTATCCTAAACACTGCAGTGGTGCACTAGAGGAGTTAGATGTGAAAGTAGGTAACTTAAATTTGCCTGTGTAAAAAGTTGTTTTAGTGGAGAGTCACTATTTTTAAAACAGCAAGACAGATTGAAAGGGGGTGGTCACTTTTGTATTCTGGTACATTGGAATACAGTAGGATGGCCAATAAATTTAAATAATTGAAGGGGAGTGATTTCACAAAATGATAATTTTGTGCTTACTCACACTAGCCAGTAAAACAGAGAGGAAATGAGATATATGGTTAAATTAACATAAGGGGAATGCAACTAGAAAGGCAGTGGTGTTTAAGAACACTACAGTAACCGAGTGGGATGGTGGGGAAAATAATTCTGCCTGACTCACAAGAGACAGAGCTGTGGTCTCTTTTCAAGTTTTAATATGCAGTTAAAAGGAGAATACAAGTAAAACACAATGTAAATAAAAGAAATCGCATTATTCAAAATAGAAAAAGACAATAAAGTAATACAACAAATAAAAAGCAAACTAACCTTTCCCTAACAGCAAAGTGTAGCAGAGTCTGGGTGAGCCTTTCTAGTAAAAACATATCCTGATTGCCAGTCACACAATACACTGACATATTCTGGCCCAACTCAGTCTACTGCAACTACAGACATATACACCTGATAGACCACCAGCAACTGTAGCAGCATGCACAGTCAGATAGAAAAGGATCTATGACACTCACATCCACTACTCTCCCTACTCAGCCTAACAAACATTTACACACAACACTGCTATACAATTTTGGCAGTCTGTTACCAATGGCCAGACATACATAACTCTCAACTGCACAGATTTCCACAGAATTTCCAGGGTGTGGGACCATATTTATGGCCACTACTGCATACCTCTTCCAGGAATCTGCTATGTCACTGGGATGATACCTGGAGTGCAGTCACTAATTAATAACATACTCTACCTATGAACCTCTTACTGCAAGACATATGGACAAGGCATACTTGGGGGGGCAGGGGACCAGAATGAGAACATATCTCATATAATGCTGTTACAAACTGAAACAGTTGATGGTGTTACAGGGTTTGTTGTATCATAACATCCCTGAAGGATATGATGTCTGAAACAACAATGGATGTCAACATTTACTGACTAAAATCCTCACATTATCCTACTGATTCCACAAAAACAGATGTCTGAGGAACAGACCTAACATAACAGGCAAACCTCTGAGCAGTCTGGGACATCAGGACAGTTGACAGGTATGTCAGAGACATATCAATGTCAGATGTCAAGTCACACAGAAAATGCATGTCCAGACAAACTCTGTTAATCTAGCAACCCTCCATGTGTATAACAGCACTACAGACTTACAATTTGTACCCAATTCTGGGGCTTTGTCCCCCATGTTGTTAGGCTGTTTCCACATGTCCTGTCCTGAGAGGTATTCCCACCTACTGGATGTGAAGCTGTAGTCCTCACACTTCTATAATGTCCTCCACACAGGCAAGGAAAAGGGGCAAGGCCCACATGAAGGACTTAATTATAGCACTGTGTTGCTATGGCATTGGCTAATGGAAAGACAACACAGCTGCTCTGGATGTAAGTAGCAAGAGGGAGACACTGATTGGTGCACAGACCATCACCTGCTCATGAGCATTGCCTACAAAAGTCAAGCTGCTGCCTATGCAACACAGGTCTGAGCCCATCTACACAAAGACAGACTGCGACTACGCAAACCTAACCATGTGCATTGTTGTGAGGAAACTCTTTAGCACTATAACACGTATGTCGATCATATAAGCTTGTAATGAAAGGCAGAAGGGGGATGCAATAATGTCAAGTAGGACTTTAAAGACTAGGCTGCAACAAGACCTGCTGGACTCACATGCTGCTGTCTGGCACCTATGGCCTAAAAACATACACACTTACAAACTCTTGCACATACACTTATACACACACATTTACTGGACCTGAGAATAGAACCCCTGCCTATCTAGTTATTTGCACTATAATGTTATGCTGTTGTCAACATGCACCACAGAGCTTATAGGGCTAACAAGTGCCCAAAGGTGCTTCTAAGGTGAATCACATCAGCGAGACTGCTAAAATTGGGTACTGGGATGTGTTCTGGGTGGCAAAGTCCTCAAAATACATCAGCCTACAAGCATATACACACACATTTGCCAGAACTGTGAATATAACCCCTGCCTATTTAGTTATTTGTACTATACTGCTGTATAGTTATTGCACATGCCATGGAGCTTATAGGGCCAGGGCTGTGCAAAGGTACTTCTAAGGGGAATGGCATCAGTAGGACTGCTAAAGTAGGGCACTGGGAAGTGTTGTATGCGGGATGGCCTAAGACTGTTTCACCTAAAAACAAACACACACATCCTCATTCCCACACAAACATTCTCACACACACACTTACACTTGCCTGGACTGAGAATAGAACCCCCTACCTATTTGTATTACAGTGTTACACAGTTATTGCATGTGCTACAAAGCTTTTACAGCTGATAGGTGTCCAATGCTACTTCTAAGGTGAATGACAGAAGCAGATCTTGTGAAGTTGGGCAATGGAAGTGTACTGATTGGGAACAATCTCCTAATACTTAGACCTACAGACACACACACACACACACACACACACACACACACACACACACACACACGCAGGTGATGTGATATTATAACCCCCACCTCAGTATTATTATACAATGGGCCTCACTTTTTATACTGGCATGTGCAACTGGTTACAACCAGTATGCCATTGTTTACAGCAGAGCATCACTCTATGCCATTCAGAGTATCCATATGTATGACTCACTCTGTGTGTGCCCCCCTGTGTGTGTCTCTCTCTCTCAATCACTGTCTGTTTCTCACTTCCTGACATCTATGTGTGTGTATGCTTGACATATATTATCTTTTGTCCATATATATGTCTGTGTATCACACACAACAGATGCAAATATATCACATATGGGCCACCTACAGCTAGCTGAGGGTAATCCTGTCTGATGGATGTGTGTAGTAACAGTTAAGGTGTACATAGCAGTCTGTATGTTAAGACATATATACACAATACAGTCATATAGTCTGATGTGGGTTCCAACATTGCCTGTGATTCTCTATGTGTAGAAGCATGCCCAGTGTGATCTTCTATAGAGAGAGTGGGACTCCATTCCAGAGATAGGTGTACTCTGGTCCAGGATTTTGTGTGCTACAGCCATACCTCTCATAAGTAAACAGGACTTTCATTGTGGTACTGGGTTTGTTTAGCAGACATTTTCTGACATATCTGTAGTTTGACACTGTAATGTATTGTGTCATTACCTAGTGACAGACATCCTCAGACCATCACAGTGCTTTACCAGAGGAATACAAGATGTATGATGCACAGACCTATATTACAAGTCTGGCTATATATATTCTTGCACAAAAAGGCCAGTTGGGAGGTGTGGTTACAGCTGGTTGACTGACGACAATGTGTAATCAGTCCAGCATCTTGGTGATATACTGGCTGAGGATCTCCTGCTTGTGTGGTGTCTTTCTTACCTTAGATGTCATATCCTGGTGTGGACATACCTCTCAACTGTACATTTTTTGGCAGAATGTCCAGGTGTTTGCCTAGATGTTTTGTCCAGTTTGCATAAACTTGTATTTTTATGACAAGTTAGTTGCATATAATTGAAGCCTGATGCTACAAAATAATGACAGACATTACTGTTTTAGACTACATAACCTTCAGACAATTCCCGCTAATGCAAAACCCCTCAATGTACCAACTTTCTCAGTATGTAAAGGCAATATTTACAACATGTGCCTATCATTGTGCCTTTGTCCCACTTTCATTTATGACCTTGTCAAGATGTCTTGCTGTAAGAGGTTGGAAGGTATGGGTGTGGGTACAGAGTTCATTCTACTGTGCAGACATGTCCATTATATGTGTAGTATATTCCACATAGCACTGTGACTTCCAGGTATGTCAGTGGCAGAGCAGTAGAGAGTAATGTGGTGGGCCACTGACAGGCAGTTGTGTATAGGTTGGTGGTTTGCTATGATGTTAGTAGGGTATTGGCCCTGAAGCCCTTATAACCTGAGCAGGTGAGAGTCTAGCCCATGTTAAGGCATGTCAGCACACAAAGCCCATGTCCAGCAGGGACACAGGTGGAATCACAGGACTGTCTTTTGTGTTTCCTATGCACTTATACAGGGAGCACATCACTAGAGGTATTAAAGCACTTGGCTTGCTGTTGACAGGGAGTGAATTCCACAGACGGGTGAGTGTCTGGTGCATGTAGCTGTCAAACCAACAAGCCATACTGATATTATAGTCCAAGTTGATGCTGCACCTACAGGTTGATGAAGTAGGCGTTGAGTTCCAGATGTGCTACAGTCCCATCAAGGCAGGGTCTGGATTGCTTTGTATGTCAGACAGGGATCACCTCAGCAGAGTCTTTATGAAATGGGGTAGAGGGACAGTGATGTTAGCCTATCTGTGTAGGGTAAGTGTTTAGGGCCTGGGGTAAGGCCTCAGTGTTTGCAAGACTCTTGTGTGTGGAGTCTACATGGTCTGTGGTGTGCAGGTTTATGGGGTTCTTATGTGATTTTGCCTCCACTTACATATGTGTGTGTGTTGTGTATCTGCAGGTGATGTTTACTGACCCCTTACACTGCATGGCACCTATGTTACTGCACAATCTGTTCTGGTGAGCACATTCTCCTTTTGTCTGGCCAGTGGTTCCCCTTCCCCTTATGTGCATTCCTTTGTCCTTCTGTAGTCCAGTCACAGGCTTTGGCCACAGTGGCTGCTGTTATGTATCTGTAATTCTGATGTGGGCAGGGTACATGCCATTACATCGCAAACAGGGTTGTGAACTTCACACCTCTGAGTGTACCTATTTAGCAGGTTGTCCATCTTTGCACCACTCCATTTGATGTGGTCCTTAGATGGTTTGTGTTTCTATATGTTATTATGAGGCTACATGTGGGCCTAGCTGTCATACCATCACAGACTGACATCTGCACAGGCCAAAATTTGACAGTCAGACAAAGGCCCACACATGAGGACAGGGTGCTAATTGTGTTCTGCCAAACATAGACAGTTGGGAGACTGGTTTGGTAATTGCTTGTTTGCTCTAATGGGTTTGATGTCTGCTTCCCCACTGTCTGCCATTGCTATTTTGACATGACACTTTCTTGTTTGGCAAATAGTTGGTAGGCAAATGCAATGTTAGGACAAGCAGAACAGATATACAAGCAATACTTGTGCTCCTTCTGTGACAACCTGTGTCATTCCAGAGTTATGGCTGATGGCCGCCATGTTGTCAGTGCTGAAGCAGAGAGGTGACAGCCTTTTATACACTGGCAGTACACTGACCTTCATGTACCTCAACTTCTGAGAGCCAGACACTGGACAACGTCAAAAATAACTGGAGTACTGGCCTTACAAACCTAGAAAGGCGATTCAATAACAGGTTTTGCATTAGCATGCATGTTTCTATAGGGATGCAGTCTGAAACTACAATCTGTCATTATTTTCTTACCTAAGTCTTGCGTGATTTGCCAATAAATTGCCAGGCAACCACTATTTCATGTTATACAGACCACAACTATGACGTAAACCTCTGGACATTCTGCAATAGTTCTGTACAGTTGAGAGGTATGGTAGGCACTGTGTAGGTTACTCCAACCTGTGTACTGTCCATATGTGTGGCCCCCTGTCCATGACCTGTACAGCTTTTCTGCATTAAGAGATATTGACATTTGGACAGTCTGTACATCTCCTTCCGTAGGTGTGACATGCATAATAGTTGGCACTGCAGTTCTCTGAACATGGCCCTGTCAAAGACAGCACTGTACCTAGGCCACTACAACACAACAGCCGGGAGTAGGTGCTGGCCAAATCCTGACAGTATTAACCACACATATACATAGCTCACTGACCTCTTCATATTGTGGACATGCAACAAGGTATCATGTGTATTGGGATAGCCCTGACAATGTTTGCTCTGCTGCTACTTCCCAGCAAACATACATGGTACTGCATTTCTATGGGAATATGGGGGGGGGGCACACCTGTCAACTGTAGACATTTGCACAGACTGCGCTATTTGCTTTACATTTTAGTTCCATTTAGTAAACTATTGTGCCCTGTCTTGGGGACTAGAGGCATATCCCTAAAGACCACAGGGCAGATTGCAATGCCATACATTTGAGTTTTAGACGTCTTACCATTCAGAGCCATACTGCAATTGCAAGACCTGCTTTGCTATCACTATGTATATCTGTAAGGGGGTATTTTATAATTGTCACCATTTGTGGACCATTGCCAGACATTTCTTTATGGTTTTCTACAGCTGACTTGCTGGGTGAGGCTGAGAGGTGAGTATGGGACCCCCACACTGACAACCATGCCTGTGACCTATGACCCCCCCCAGATAATTGGCCCCCACATATACTGCAATAGGATTTGTCACCTTGGGTACTACTGCATAGTGTGGGGAGGCCAGTATTGGGTCAACATTTCCTGGTGTCCCACATAGTCTGCTGCTATCCCAGTAGGCCACCCCATTCCATTGCATGCATGCAGCAATACCATAGATATGCTACCAGAACATACTACTACATTAATTTATTATTAGGAAAACTGACTTACTTTGTGCCTACGGCAGTTGTGTGGATGGTGCTTGAGGACTGCATATGTCAGATGCATGCAGTACACTACCTATACATGGTAAGTTATAGGTAGTGTGATGTGTGTATCATCCATTTTGCTGTATGAGTGAATCAGAGAGAAGTATCAATACCTGGGTGCCTACAGTGTCAGTTTGTGTGCTATGCATTGCCTCTTTGCCAAGGCTAGGCCATACTGGGCACACATCCATCTGCCTACAGGAGCTGTCAGTGGATCCTTCCTCTGAGATCCTCTGTACCTATGGGGACCCTGACAATGATGGCAGGCTGTGTTGCCCTTCCCCATGCTGTCCCTGCTGCAGCTGTTTTCCCACTATCATATTGTATAGCATGGCACATACTATGAACATGTGTGCACATGTGGCTGGAGAGTACTGCAAGGCTCCACCAGATATGTCAAGGCAGCAGAACCATGACTTCAGCATCCCAAACACACACTCTGTCATAATGCTGGTGTGTGCATGTGCCTCATTATGGGATTTTTGAGTGGGTGTTTGTGCATTTCTGATGTGTCATTATCCATGGCTCCAGTGCATAGCCAGCATCCCTCACCAGATGGCCATACAGGATGTCCCCCCAGCAAATCCCTAATACAGCTATGAGGAATGCCAGATATGGGAGTTGTGATAGCTTCCAGGGCTGCCAGCATACACACATGCATGATAATACCCTAGGCATTGCACACGACCTGGCAGTTGATGGAAGGGAAGCCCTTGCGGTTTATGTAGACCCTACCCTGCTCACCGGGTGGTGCTTTGATGTGGATGTGTGTGGAGTCTGTGGCACCCAGTACCTCCTGGTAGTCTGCTACATGGTGAAAGAGGTGCATATTGCTGGTCAACTCCTCATGAGTGCTGGGGAAGTAAATGTGCTCACCGGCATGTGGTAGCATGGCATCCAGGAACTGGTGGAGTACCCTGGATGCAGATGTTTGTGAGACCCCCATGATGTCCCCAGTAGGTCTTTGGAAAGCATCTGCAGCTAGTATTCTTAAGGCTACGCATACCTTGGTATCCACTGGGATGGGTTCCCCTCTGTTGGCTCTGGGTCTGAGTTGAGGCAGGCACAGCTTGATGATTTGCTGAAGTATGTCTCTGCCCACCCTGTAGCACTCTACTATCTCCATATTATGTAGCCTCTAGTGGGTTACCCTGAGTCTAAACACTCCTCTTCTTCCTCAGTCTGGGGTAGTTGTTAGCATTATCCTCCTCACCACCCTCAGCCTCTAGCACATACCGATGTGTCAAAGCAACGACAACCCCAAACATTTTGTTTGTTAAAAGTCCCCCACATGTGTACACCAATAGTGCAAAGTTTGTGGGAAAAACCAGACTGAAAGGTGTTTGCACAGTTTATACTGTTGTGCTGCAGACGCTGCTTGTATGATTGGCTGGCTATAATACATTCCACCTGCTTGTTATTTTATTTGTACTTGATTGCTTTTTTCTGCTATTTCGCCCCTTCTAAACCCCAAAGCACACCATGCAAACCCAGTGCCCAAATGTAAACAGTTCTGCTATTTCTGGGTTTTTATTTATTTATTTATTTTTTTTTCTTTAGAACTGGTGCACACTGTATAAATGCATTTAGCTAGAGTAAACACTTTGCATTAGAAATGGCCCTCCCCTGGACATGAACACGCTCTTTTTTCCATGGAATAAGTCAATACAGCCTCAGAAACACCCCCTTGCTTAGCTGTGCTTAGCTAAGCTCAAATGTGAGCCATGGAGCTCCAATATTCTTACACCAAGCATGACACACACCCTTTTCATGTCAGCTGCTCCTCCTGGTTACATTGTGGCTTTATAGCTCCTACATGGTTAGGTGCAGCCAAAGAATGGTCTCCAATTTAGTGATTTAGTAAAATTTGCCCATTTGCATACCCCACTGCCTTAGTCCCTGGTTGCACCTCTACACCACTGCCTTCCTCCTTAGCATTCATTGTTACTTGTTATTATTTTGATTCTGCATGCCATGGAATATAATGGCAAAATGCAGATGTCACTTAAAATTGTTTTTTCACAATTTTTTCTTCATTTTTGGCACAATCCCATTTGTGTGCCACTGCCCTATGCTTAAACGGCCGAAATCGGCCAAAAAAAAAAAAACTTTGGTATAATTTTGCAATAAGTAAAAGAAACAAGCCAGCAACTGGTGGACCGTTCAATGTGGTAGTTTTATTAATAAACTACCAAAAATGCATAAAAGCTCACAAACATACCGGTTTCTACCGGTTTCGGCCCAAACTCAATATGGCCTTCTTCAGTGTATAAATGTAGAGCCAGTTATACAGTGCTTTTAAATACACATCAAAAAGAACTGATTGGTTAAATATGAAATACTGAGCTCATTAATATTAATCAATGATGCAAACATACATAAAGATCAAATGCACAGATTTTAAGTACATTTCAACCAAATATTGCATATCAAAATATCATATCAAAATTAAATATATTAGATATATGATATATGTAATGTAATGTGTTAGACCACATATATTTATAAATATTCATTCAAACCTGGACTAAATAGTGCACCAAGTTTGGTGATCCATTTCTTTTCTTTTATATCAAGTTTCCTATGCCAGCCACATTTATTGGTCCTGTCACCAATAATTTTATCAATAACTGTAAAATGAAATTTGGCCTTATTATGTACAAGTGTGTGTTTATATAATGCGTTGGATGATTTTTTACATCTAATGTCACTCAAATGTTCGGACATCCTTAATTTAACTGGTCGAGAGGTTTGCCCAACATAAAATGAGTGACAGGTACAACATGCCATATAGATGGCCCAATCAGTATTACAATTGGCAAAGAATTGAATATCAAAGACTTGGTTACTATTTCTGCTTGTAAATTCTTTAGTTTTTATCATGTGTTTGCAGTTCACACAATGACCACAAGGAAAGGAACCAATAAGTTTATCCCCCAGAATAGTTGTTTGATAGACCTGTGTTAAGGAGGATTCAAGATGATGCTTATAGTGATTAAAGTATCCTGCCAAGTTCTTTCCTTTACGAAAGGAAAATGAACATTTGTTAGGAATGATTGCCTTAATTCTGGCATCTGCATCTAGTATATTCCAATTGTCCCTGATAATTTGAGTGAAGTTCTTAGTATTTCTTCCATATGTGGTTGTAAATCGCACTATGTTGGTCTTGACTGGTTTCTTTTTGTATTTCAAAAGATCTGATCTATGTAAGCCAGAGGCATGGCTATATGCCATTGTAACATACCCTGATTTGTAACCCCTGTCCTGAAATCTATTACACAAATCCTGAGCATGGTGATCAAAACTAGTATTGTCAGAACAATTGCGTCTGATTCTAATAAATTGGGACTTTGGAATATTCCTGGCGATATGTTTTGGATGAAAGCTGGAGGCATGGAGTATAGTGTTGTATTGGGGAAATTTTCTGAATACTTCAGTTTTTAAAGTATTATCCATGTTTCTTGTTATCAAAACATCCAAAAAGGTTATAGATTTTTGATCATGTGTGATGGTAAATTGTATTCCCCACTTATTATCATTCAAATAATCCATAAATTCTTGAAGAGATGAAACATCTGATCTCCAAACCATCCAGCAATCATCCAAATATCTTCGCCAGATGTCAATGTCAGGTAAAAACCAATTGTGAGTGTCATCATATATCATAATTTCTTCCATATACGCCATGAATAGATCAGCATAAATGGGGGCAAAGGAGGCCCCCATTGCTGTTCCTCTGATCTGCAGAAAACATTCATGATTATAGAAAAAGACATTTTTTGTCAACACATGCTCAGTCAAGTTCAATAGTAAAGTGTTGAATCCTGGTTGATACATATTTGATCGATAAAGCCAGAATTCAATAGCATCTAGTCCGGCCCAATGTGGAATATTGGTATATAAGGAGCATACATCTAAAGTACAGAGTATCCAATCTGAATCTAACTGCATATCATTAACAATGCCCAAGAATTCCGTGGTGTCCTGTATTCTTGACCTCACAAATCTTAGTAAAGGCTTCAAATGCATAGTTAGAAAATCAGATAATGGCTCAGTTAGTGAACCCATGCCTGATACAATGGGCCTCCCTGGTGGATGCAAAAGATCTTTGTGTATTTTTGGTAGAAAATAGATGTATGGTCTAATGGGGTCAGAGATTGTTAAATGGTTTAATGTTTTCATCGATATGATATCATTGTCATAAGCAAAATGTAAGAAATCATCTATTTCTTTCTTAAAGACAGGAGTGGGGTCCAGTGGCATTTTTGTGTAATATCGCACATCATCTAACTGTTTGTGTGCTTCCATGTCATACTGAATCCAATCTAACACCACCACTGCCCCTCCCTTGTCTGCATTGATAATGACCAGATCCTTATTACGTACTAGTTCTTCCAAACAAGACCTTTCAGCATCAGTGATGTTATTAGCCATTGGTAAACAGTGATTGTACTGAAAATGTAATTCATGAAGTACATTGTGCAAGAATAAATTAACAGTTGGATGCATGGGTGGTGTAAACAATGAAGTATGATATTTAAATGATTCTGTTTGTGACTGTTCAACATCTTTTGTATCCTGAAAAAATAATTTTAGATTGATTAATCTACAAAATGAGAATAAATCTTGTGTGAAATTGTCCTCAGACACAAAAACCGGGAATGAAAGATAATCCTTTATTTAACAATGAAATTTGGCCATCTGTAAGTACAGTGTTTGAAATATTGTATACATTATTTATTTGTTGGTCAGTATTTCCATCAGATTTTGTAGACTTGTGATTTTTCTTGTGCTTCCTCCTCCCTCCTCCTCCATGTGCCCTAAAGGGGGTATATAGTTTTTCCTTTTGGGAGTGGGGGAATCTATGGTGGACTGTGTCTCCGTATCTGTGCCTGATGAGTTGTCATAGTCGGTTGATTCATTATTACTGCCACGCCCTTAAGTATAGAACGCGGACGTTTCCTTTTTGGGTTGGGTGTATATTTATTTTTATGTCCCTCCTGAAATCTGACATGTCTTACATTTTTAAAAGGTTGACCCTTCTCATAGTCAGAAATATCACGTGAAAATTTTTTAACCTTTCTTTCTTTCAAAATGTTATCAAAGTTTAATAATTCAACACTAAGTTTCGATAGTAAATCTGGAAAGAAGGATTCATTTTGGTAGCTATTACATTCCTCAATAGATTTTAACACTTGACTGGTTTCTTTATCAATAGTCCTAGTGTAATAATCCGATAATGAGCTTACAAACTTCATTGAGCATTCCTGCTGAATGGAAGACCATTCACTAATAAGACTCTCATCTGGGTCTGCCACCAGTGGTTGAATTTTAATCCTGAGACCCCGTGGGCAAATGCCCTTAGTCAAATAAGCTTTTAGTAGTTTGTGATGCCAAACACAAGATCTTAGACTTTTCATATTTTTGTTAAGATCAGTAAAATGTTTTTCACATTTTTGTTTTGGATTCAAAGAGTTAATATTTTCAGAATCCACTGAATTGTTGCCAATACCAAATGGTGCAAGGTCATCCTTATCTGCTGATAAGTCTAAAAATATTTTGTTTAGATCCATAATAAATTCTCTGATTCAAAAAATATGACCACGTCCTGTATATATTTCTAATAATAATCTGACAATAATGGCAATATATTGGTGGTGCCAATTGCACCTCTAAGCCACGTCATATACAGAACAATGATGGTATTTAAATTGTAACATAAAAATAGAAAGAATTATGTCAAATATTTGGCTCACAAATCCACAGCTTCAAAAATTAAAGTTGTTGGTTTGGTGGTCATAGAGGTTAAAAAATTTTGTAAAGCCCATATATAGATGCTGTAATATAATTGAATGTGAATGTATAATAGCTATTCTATTTATTAATATGCATGAAAAATAGCATCAACCGAAAATGACAACTACTAAATTAACAATTCAAGATGTATTTTTAGTAAAAGAGAAGAAAGTGTAATATTCGACTCTGATAATATTAGGGAACCACAGTACATAAAGGTTAGAGGCCCTGATTTCCAAATGCAATATGCAATTTTGTGTTCCAACATAGTCTCACACACCCAATAGTAAGTTGTATAAATTGAGATTAATTAGATAATATGCTTGTCAAGAAATGTCAGCTCAAAAGATAACTCTTATGTTATAGTTATGCCTTAGTTTGACAAAGGTTTAAACTAAACCTAAAATTATTCTGTCCTTAATTCTACATGAGACAAGTATTCCAAGATTATATATTCTCTAAGAGGATCTGCATTAAAAGCATCCACTTTAGATGGAAATACATAGACCATAAACACAAAATATTACTTGTTATTCATACAATATAAAGAATATGTGTTTCAAAGATTATTGCCAATATTATAAAGGATGTACCAATAATGAATTATGGTACTACAGTTGTATAAAAAATGGCTAAATTGCCTAATGTATACCTCACATGTGCTTCAGACAAAACTGACTTAATTACTGTTATTTGTTAGATATAACAATCAAAATCACATGAGATAATAAGTGTATCAATTGTCAATGTTATAATGCACTTATAATAACATTAAACTTCAAAAAACTTTTTATATAGCATAATCCTAATATAATAATACTAATTTATGAGAAAAATTCAAGGTCCTTTAGTTAACCATGAATGCACAGAAGAATTTCAGAAAAAACTGTTCTGTGTTTAATAGTATGGCCCTGTATACCATTTGTCTCAATAATGATATAACAAGAATGTGAGAACAAATACTTGTCTTACTTGAGCATGAACCGTAATTCCAAAAAAGAAAAAAGGTTTGTATCAACAACCAAATATTTTGGAACAGTATACTCCTTTGTCCGTTGTAAGACAACTTCCTATAATGACCTATTTATATTAATGTCACACAGAGAAAAAGAGGAAATAACATACATAATGAATATCATAAATTGTTCGTGTTCCAAACAATATAATGTATGTTAAAAGTCCAAAGTCCAAAGTTCAGTATAAATCGCAGTTCCCTAGAGCCTTACATAAATATTCACTGTTATATGAGACACAACCTAATAATCTACTGAAAATTATCCAAAATAAACATGAGCTGTTGCACATATATTAAAGATGAAAAAATAGTTGCAAAAATGAGTGAAATCAACACCCGCCACTTTGTAAAAATAAAAAGTAAATGTACTTCAGCTTGTTGATAATACCCGTCGCAGTTAATTATCTTGCTAAGATGATAATAGTCTCAATATTCAAATGCGGAGATGGTAACAGTCTCAATATTCAATGCGACAGTTGCCCCAAGCAAAAAAAGTCCTGGAAAGGGGATTTAAGTCGTTCTTTTTCTTTATATAAGCCAATTCCGCACCATAGATGAAAATGTTGGATGCAGATAAATATCGACTCACCACCTGACATGTGCAAGCCCCTCGAAGAATGGCCAACAAGTAATAACTCACCACATCACATTTGCGAACCTTTCTGGGGTTAGCTTCAAATTGTACATCACCAACTTCGTTAGGTTTGAATTATTAAGTATTGTGATCATCCGGATTCAGGAACCAATCATCTAAACGTGTATGGCTTAACTGGTGGACCGTTCAATGTGGTAGTTTTATTAATAAACTACCAAAAATGCATAAAAGCTCACAAACATACCGGTTTCTACCGGTTTCGGCCCAAACTCAATATGGCCTTCTTCAGTGTATAAATGTAGAGCCAGTTATACAGTGCTTTTAAATACACATCAAAAAGAACTGATTGGTTAAATAACTGTAAAATGAAATTTGGCCTTATTATGTACAAGTGTGTGTTTATATAATGCGTTGGATGATTTTTTACATCTAATGTCACTCAAATGTTCGGACATCCTTAATTTAACTGGTCGAGAGTTATTGATAAAATTATTGGTGACAGGACCAATAAATGTGGCTGACATAGGAAACTTGATATAAAAGAAAAGAAATGGATCACCAAACTTGGTGCACTATTTAGTCCAGGTTTGAATGAATATTTATAAATATATGTGGTCTAACACATTACATTACATATATCATATATCTTATACATTTAATTTTGATATGATATTTTGATATGCAATATTTGGTTGAAATGTACTTAAAATCTGTGCATTTGATCTTTATGTATGTTTGCATCATTGATTAATATTAATGAGCTCAGTATTTCATATTTAACCAATCAGTTCTTTTTGATGTGTATTTAAAAGCACTGTATAACTGGCTCTACATTTATACACTGAAGAAGGCCATATTGAGTTTAATAAACCGGTAGAAACCGGTATGTTTGTGAGCTTTTATGCATTTTTGGTAGTTTATTAATAAAACTACCACATTGAATGGTCCACCAGTTGCTGGCTTGTTTCTTTTACTTGATACTTCCTTTTGCCGTGCAACTCCTTACGTGCAGGGGACATCATTGCAGTTACACGTTTACTTATTTCCTGCTGGGGGAATGATGGTGGACTGTGTCGGCGTATTTCGCATTTCGGTTGGTGTAAAATACTATTTGCTCTATCTTGTGAACTTTAATTGTTAGACCTTTGGAGATATTAAGCCATACACGTTTAGATGATTGGTTCCTGAATCCGGATGATCACAATACTTAATAATTCAAACCTAACGAAGTTGGTGATGTACAATTTGAAGCTAACCCCAGAAAGGTTCGCAAATGTGATGTGGTGAGTTATTACTTGTTGGCCATTCTTCGAGGGGCTTGCACATGTCAGGTGGTGAGTCGATATTTATCTGCATCCAACATTTTCATCTATGGTGCGGAATTGGCTTATATAAAGAAAAAGAATGACTTAAATCCCCTTTCCAGGACTTTTTTTGCTTGGGGCAACTGTCGCATTGAATATTGAGACTGTTACCATCTCCGCATTTGAATATTGAGACTATTATCATCTTAGCAAGATAATTAACTGCGACGGGTATTATCAACAAGCTGAAGTACATTTACTTTTTATTTTTACAAAGTGGCGGGTGTTGATTTCACTCATTTTTGCAACTATTTTTTCATCTTTAATATATGTGCAACAGCTCATGTTTATTTTGGATAATTTTCAGTAGATTAGGTTGTGTCTCATATAACAGTGAATATTTATGTAAGGCTCTAGGGAACTGCGATTTATACTGAACTTTGGACTTTGGACTTTTAACATACATTATATTGTTTGGAACACGAACAATTTATGATATTCATTATGTATGTTATTTCCTCTTTTTCTCTGTGTGACATTAATATAAATAGGTCATTATAGGAAGTTGTCTTACAACGGACAAAGGAGTATACTGTTCCAAAATATTTGGTTGTTGATACAAACCTTTTTTCTTTTTTGGAATTACGGTTCATGCTCAAGTAAGACAAGTATTTGTTCTCACATTCTTGTTATATCATTATTGAGACAAATGGTATACAGGGCCATACTATTAAACACAGAACAGTTTTTTCTGAAATTCTTCTGTGCATTCATGGTTAACTAAAGGACCTTGAATTTTTCTCATAAATTAGTATTATTATATTAGGATTATGCTATATAAAAATTTTTTTGAAGTTTAATGTTATTATAAGTGCATTATAACATTGACAATTGATACACTTATTATCTCATGTGATTTTGATTGTTATATCTAACAAATAACAGTAATTAAGTCAGTTTTGTCTGAAGCACATGTGAGGTATACATTAGGCAATTTAGCCATTTTTTATACAACTGTAGTACCATAATTCATTATTGGTACATCCTTGATAATATTGGCAATAATCTTTGAAACAAATATTCCTTATATTGAATGAATAACAAGTAATATTTTTGTGTTTATGGTCTATGTATTTCCATCTAAAGTGGATGCTTTTAATGCAGATCCTCTTAGAGAATATATAATCTTGGAATACTTGTCTCATGTAGAATTAAGGACAGAATAATTTTAGGTTTAGTTTAAACCTTTGTCAAACTAAGGCATAACTATAACATAAGAGTTATCTTTTGAGCTGACATTTCTTGACAAGCATATTATCTAATTAATCTCAATTTATACAACTTACTATTGGGTGTGTGAGACTATGTTGGAACACAAAATTGCATATTGCATTTGGAAATCAGGGCCTCTAACCTTTATGTACTGTGGTTCCCTAATATTATCAGAGCCTAATATTACACTTTCTTCTTTTACTAAAAATACATCTTGAATTGTTAATTTAGTAGTTGTCATTTTCGGTTGATGCTATTTTTCATGCATATTAATAAATAGAATAGCTATTATACATTCACATTCAATTATATTACAGCATCTATATATGGGCTTAAAATTTTTAACCTCTATGACCACCAAACCAACAACTTTAATTTTTGAAGCTGTGGATTTGTGAGCCAAATATTTGACATAATTCTTCTATTTTTATGTTACAATTTAAATACCATCATTGTTCTGTATATGACGTGGCTTAGAGGTGCAATTGGCACCACCAATATATTGCCATTATTGTCAGATTATTATTAGAACTATATACAGGACGTGGTCATATTTTTTGAATCAGAGAATTTATTATGGATCTAAACAAAATATTTTAGACTTATCAGCAGATAAGGATGACCTTGCACCATTTGGTATTGGCAACAATTCAGTGGATTCTGAAAATATTAACTCTTTGAATCCAAAACAAAAATGTGAAAAACATTTTACTGATCTTAACAAAAATATGAAAAGTCTAAGATCTTGTGTTTGGCATCACAAACTACTAAAAGCTTATTTGACTAAGAGCATTTGCCCACGGGGTCTCAGGGTTAAAATTCAACCACTGGTGGCAGACCCAGATGAGAGTCTTATTAGTAAATGGTCTTCCATTCAGCAGGAATGCTCAATGAAGTTTGTAAGCTCATTATCGGATTATTACACTAGGACTATTGATAAAGAAACCAGTCAAGTGTTAAAATCTATTGAGGAATGTAATAGCTACCAAAATGAATCCTTCTTTCCAGATTTACTATCGAAACTTAGTGTTGAATTATTAAACTTTGATAACATTTTGAAAGAAAGAAAGGTTAAAAAATTTTCACGTGATATTTCTGACTATGAGAAGGGTCAACCTTTTAAAAATGTAAGACATGTCAGATTTTAGGAGGGACATAAAAATAAATATACACCCAACCCAAAAAGGAAACGTCCGCGTTCTATACTTAAAGGACGTGGCAGTAATAATGGATCAACCGACTATGACAACTCATCAGGCACAGATACGGAGACACAGTCCACCATAGATTCCCCCACTCCCAAAAGGAAAAACTATATACCCCCTTTAGGGCACATGGAGGGAGGAGGGGAGGGAGGAAGCACAAGAAAAATCACAAGTCTACAAAATCTGATGGAAATACTGACCAACAAATAAATAATGTATACAATATTTCAAACACTGTACTTACAGATGGCCAAATTTCATTGTTAAATAAAGGATTATCTTTCATTCCCGGTTTTTTTGTGTCTGAGGACAATTTCACACAAGATTTATTCTCATTTTGTAGATTAATCAATCTAAAATTATTTTTTCAGGATACAAAAGATGTTGAACAGTCACAAACAGAATCATTTAAATATCATACTTCATTGTTTACACCACCCATGCATCCAACTGTTAATTTATTCTTGCACAGTGTACTTCATGAATTACATTTTCAGTACAATCACTGTTTACCAATGGCTAATAACATCACTGATGCTGAAAGGTCTTGTTTGGAAGAACTAGTACGTAATAAGGATCTGGTCATTATCAATGCAGACAAGGGAGGGGCAGTGGTGGTGTTAGATTGGATTCAGTATGACATGGAAGCACACAAACAGTTAGATGATGTGCGATATTACACAAAAATGCCACTGGGCCCCACTCCTGTCTTTAAAAAAGAAATAGATGATTTCTTACATTTTGCTCATGACAATGATATCATATCGATGAAAACACTAAACCATTTAACAATCTCTGACCCCATTAGACCATACATCTATTTTTTACCAAAAATACACAAAGATCTTTTGCATCCACCAGGGAGGCCGATTGTATCAGGCATGGGTTCACTAACTGAGCCATTATCTGATTTTCTAACTATGCATTTGAAGCCATTACTAAGATTTGTGAGATCAAGAATACAGGACACCACGGAATTCTTAGGCATTGTTAATGACATGCAGTTAGATTCAGATTGGATACTTTGTACTTTGGATGTATGCTCCTTATACACCAATATTCCACATTGGGCCGGACTAGATGCAATTGAATTCTGGCTTTATCGATCAAATATGTATCAACCAGGATTCAATACTTTATTATTGAACTTGACTGAGCATGTGTTGACAAAAAATGTCTTTTTCTATAATCATGAATGTTTTCTGCAGATCAGGGGAACAGCAATGGGGGCCTCCTTTGCCCCCATTTATGCTGATCTATTCATGGCGTATATGGAAGAAATTATGATATATGATGACACTCATAATTGGTTTTTACCTGACATTGACATCTGGCGAAGATATTTGGATGATTGCTGGATGGTTTGGAGATCAGATGTTTCATCTCTTCAAGAATTTATGGATTATTTGAATGATAATAAGTGGGGAATACAATTTACCATCACACATGATCCGGAATCCATAACTTTTTTGGATGTTTTGATAACAAGAAACATGGATAACACTCTAAAAACGGAAGTATTCAGAAAATTTCCCCAATACAACACTATACTCCATGCCTCCAGCTTTCATCCAAAACATATCGCCAGAAACATTCCAAAGTCTCAATTTATTAGAATCAGACGCAATTGTTCTGACAATACTAGTTTTGATCACCATGCTCAGGATTTATGTAATAGATTTCAGGATAGGGGTTACAAATCAGGGTATGTTACAATGGCACATAGCCATGCTTCAGGCTTACATAGATCAGATCTTTTGAAATACAAAAAGAAACCAGTCAAGACCAACATAGTGCGATTTACAACCACATATGGAAGAAATACTAAGAACTTCACTCAAATTATCAGGGACAATTGAATATACTAGATGCAGATGCCAGAATTAAGGCAATCATTCCTAACAATGTTCATTTTCCTTTCGAAGGAAAGAACTTGCAGGATACTTTAATCACTATAAGCATCATCTTGAATCCTCCTTAACACAGGTCTATCAAACAACTATTCTGGGGGATAAACTTATTGGTTCCTTTCCTTGTGGTCATTGTGTGAACTGCAAACACATGATAAAAACTAAAGAATTTACAAGCAGAAATAGTAACCAAGTCTTTGATATTCAATTCTTTGCCAATTGTAATACTGATTGGGCCATCTATATGGCATGTTGTACCTGTCACTCATTTTATGTTGGGCAAACCTCTCGACCAGTTAAATTAAGGATGTCCGAACATTTGAGTGACATTAGATGTAAAAAATCATCCAACGCATTATATAAACACACACTTGTACATAATAAGGCCAAATTTCATTTTACAGTTATTGATAAAATTATTGGTGACAGGACCAATAAATGTGGCTGGCATAGGAAACTTGATATAAAAGAAAAGAAATGGATCACCAAACTTGGTGCACTATTTAGTCCAGGTTTGAATGAATATTTATAAATATATGTGGTCTAACACATTACATTACATATATCATATATCTTATACATTTAATTTTGATATGATATTTTGATATGCAATATTTGGTTGAAATGTACTTAAAATCTGTGCATTTGATCTTTATGTATGTTTGCATCATTGATTAATATTAATGAGCTCAGTATTTCATATTTAACCAATCAGTTCTTTTTGATGTGTATTTAAAAGCACTGTATAACTGGCTCTACATTTATACACTGAAGAAGGCCATATTGAGTTTGGGCCGAAACCGGTAGAAACCGGTATGTTTGTGAGATTTTATGCATTTTTGGTAGTTTATTAATAAAACTACCACATTGAACGGTCCACCAGTTGCTGGCTTGTTTCTTTTACTTGATACTTCCTTTTGCCGTGCAACTCCTTACATGCAGGGGACATCATTGCAGTTATAATTTTGCAATACTTTTCTATGCCAATGGCCATATTTTTGGAAATTGGCATGCCTAAGGATTAAAATACAAGATTTACTTTGAGCTTTCATGCCTCCATTTTATTTCTGCAGCAGGCACTATTCTGGCATGGATGCCCGCCTGCTTACTGACTTGCTACTTTACCTCATTTGCATGTTTTATACCAGCAAATGAGGTAATTAGCATTATTTAGTGGTGTTTGTGCCAGAATAGTGCAGTCAGGCTCGTGCACTCCCCCAGCCTGGTTTACTGAATCGTACAGGCTCAGAACTCCGTGTTCAGGCCAAGTCACTATTTGGACACTGGGTTTTCATTTACTAAATTTGGGGGGGGGGGTTATTTTAACATAGCTTGTTTCTTTTTTAGAGGACTTTTAAAGCTGACATTAAAATTCAGTGCTAGTAGACTGTGGGCATCTTATAAAATCTACCATTGATACACTCTGTAATGCAACTTTGAATTCATACCACAACCATGATCATTATCTTTGATAGGCTCATTATTATAAAAACAACATTTTTTAATAGTAGATTGCAAAATATGTTTTAAAGTGCACACTAACTTAACTTTTAATTCTTATTTCATAAAGATGTTCATATATCTTGCGTTTGAGTATCAACTTAGTTTTACGTCGAGAGAAGGATTCACACATTCTGCACATTACTGCATGAACATGAAGTTCTGAATTAAATGTAATAAAATAGTGGACTACAATTCTACCAATATTAATACTATACCGGATCAGTGAGCCAGCTACAAATTTGCACACATTACAGTTAAAATATTTACAAGTATTATATTTGAATGTAGTACTGCATTTATTGTGGGTCTTCACTTAAGACTTTCAGATTTCTACCTCTTTATTAAATGCACTGGGGCTGCTATCCTACCTCTTGTAATATATCTGTATTATCAGTTAAAATATTGCTGTTATTATTTAAAATACTTTTGATTCTACAACTGCCAAATGAGTAAGACACTGCTAATGCATAACCTACACATTTCAACTTATTCTTACTTTGCAGACTTCCACTTCATCTGTTCAAACTCAATTAATAATATCATGAGCATAGACACGCAATCTAACTTTAGTAAAGAAAGATTGAATTCCTTGGGTAAAATAACTAGAATCTGCCAGTCTCTGTAATGTCAAGCATTCACTAATCATAAAACTCTGCTTTAAAGAGGGATACTGCATGATCCTGAAATGCAAATGTACAGTGTTACTACAATTCTGTAGATTATACATGCTCTTACGTGACTGTCAAAATTTTTTTGAAAGCTCAACCTCACCTCTGTTTGGCATACAGTAGCTGAGCGTAAATCTTGTTAGTGGGAAGTCAAAGCTGAACCTCACCTCTGTTTGGCATACAGTAGCTGAGCATAAATCTTGTTAGTGGGTACTTAAAGCTGACCCTCACCTCTGTTTGGCATACAGTAGCTGAGCATAAATCTTGTTAGTGGGTACTTAAAGCTGACCTACACCTCTGTTTGGCATACAGTAGCTGAGTGTAACTCTTCTTAGTGGGTACTTAAAGCTAACCTACACTCATTGTTCGGCATGCAGCTGAGGGTAAATTCCTATAGTGGGTACTTAAAGTTGACCTACACTTGCTTGGCATACAGTAGCTCAGTGTAATCAAATCTTGTTAGTGGGTAATTTTAAGCTGACTCCACACCCTGTTTGGCATATACAGTAGCTGAGGTAACCTTGTTAGTGGGTACTTAAAGCTGACCTACACCTCTGTTTGGAATACAGTAGATGACTGTAAATCTTGTTAGTGGGTATATAAAGCTGATGTACACCTCAGTTTGGCCTACAGTAGCTGAGTGTAAATCTTGTTAGTGGGTACTTAAAGTTGACCTACACCACTGTTTGGCATACAGTAGCTGGGTGTAAATCTTGTTAGTGGGCACATAGTTGACCCCACACTCTGTTTGGTATTACAGTTGAACGACGCTTGTTAGTGGGCATTTGTGTTGACCTCACTTGTTTGGCATACAGTAGTTGAGTGTAACTTTGTTAGTGGTACTAAAGTTGACCCATAATTTCTGTTTGCCATATACAGGCTGAGCAACTTGTGTTAGTGGGTACTGCAAGCTGACCTTTACCTCATTTGCATACAGTAGCTGAGGAGTAAATCTTGTTAGTGGCACTTAAAGCGACCCACCTCTGCTTGGTACAGGAAGCTGAGGGTAAACCTTGTTGGTACGCAGCTGACGAACACCTCTGTTTGGCACAGTTGAGTATAAATCTGTTAGTGGGTACCTTAAAGCCGACATACACCCTATTTGACATACAGTAGCTGGAGCGTAAATCTGTTTGTGGTACGAAGCTGACCTGCACCTCTGTTTGGCATAAAGTTGCTGAGCGCCGCAAATCTTGTTAGTGGGCACTTTGAAGATGACCTACATCTGTTTGGTATACAGTAGCAGAGTGCAAATCTTGTTATGGCTATTTAAAGCTGACCCACACCTTTGTTTGGCACACAGTAGCTGATGGTAAATCGTAAGGGTACTTTAAAGATGACCCACACGCCTGTTTGTCATACAGTAGTTGGGAGCTTAACTTTATGGTATTTTAAAGCTGACCTCACCTCTGTTTTGGTATACAGTAGCTGAGCATAACTTGTTAGTGGTACTCCTTCAGTTGACCTCACCCCTCTGCTTCTGGCACAGAAGCTGACCGTAACTTTGTTAGTGGTACTTTGTGTTGACCTCACTCTGTTTGGTATACAGTAGTTAAGAGTAAATCTTGTTAGTGGGCATTTTAAAGTTGACCCTCATTTCTGTTTGGTATACAGTAGCTGAGGTTAACTCTTGTTAGGTGTGTACTTTAAAGCTGACTCTACACTCTGTTTGGCACAGCAGAAGCTGACAGAAATCTTGTTAGGTGGGCACTTTGAAGCTGACTTCACACCTTTTTTGGGCATAGAGAAGCGCTTGAGGGTAAATCTTTTGTCAGTGGGTGCATTTTAAAGCTGACCTACACCGTTTCTGGCATCCAGTAGCTGAGGGTAACCCTGTTAGTGGGTACTTTGTGTTGACTCCTCACCTCTGTTTGGCATACAGCAGCTGAGGGTAAATCTTGTTAGTGGGTACTTAAACATGACCTACACCTCTGTTTACATACAGTAGCTGAGTCGAATTCTGTTAGTGGGTACTTAAAGCTGACCCACACCACTGTTTTAGGGCAGATAGTAGCTGGGACTGTAAATCTTGTTATTGTTTCTTAAAGTTGTCCTCACCACAGTTTGGCATACAGCACCTGGAGTGTAACTGTTGTTAGTGGGAACTTAAAGCTGAGCTAACCTCTGTTTGGCATACAGTAGCTGAGCAGTGTACATCTGCTAGTGGGTACTTAGCCGACTCCACACCTGTGTTTAAGTATACAGTAGTTGAGGGTAATCTTGTTATTGGGTACTTAAAGCTGACTCAAGACCAGCCTATACAAGCAGTAGCTGAATGTGAATCTTGTTAGTTGGTACTGAAGTTGACCTCACTCTGTTTGGCATAGCAGTAGCTGAGTTTAACTCCTTAAGCAGTGGGTACTTAGCTGACATACACCCTGTTTTTGCATACAGAGCTGAGGTAACCAGCAGGGTGGCATTTAAAGCTGACCCTCACCCTGTTTCTGGCATGCTACAGTAGCTGAGGGAAATCTGTTAGTGGGTACTTGAAGCTGGACCTTACACCTCTGTGTAAGGCTACAGCTGGAGATATATCTTTGTTGTGGCACTAAAGCCACCCTCAATTTGCTTCTGGCATACAGTAGCCGAATGTAACTCTTGTTAGTGGTACTTTAAAGGACCCACACCTTCGTTTGGCATGTTGTGCAGCTGAGGGAATCTGTTAGTGGGTAATTAAAGCCGACCCCAACCCTGCTTCGGCATACAGTAGCTGAGTGTAACTCTTTGGCACGGGTACATAAAGCTGAACTACACCCCTGTTTGGCATGGCTGGTGTAGCTGGAGCGGGAATCTTGTTATTGGGTACTTAAAGCTGACCGACACCTCTGTTTGCCATACAGTAGCTGTATGTAAATCTTGTTAGTGGGTACTTAAAGCTGACCTATGCCTCTGTTTGGCATACAGTAGCTGAGCGTAAATCTTGTTAGTGGGTACTTAAAGCTGACCTACACCTCTGTTTGGCATACAGTAGCTGAGCGTAAATCTTGTTAGTGGGTACTTAAAGCTGACCTACACCTCTGTTTGGCATACAGTAGCTGAGCGTAAATCTTGTTAGTGGGTACTTAAAGCTGACCTACACCTCTGTTTGGCATACAGTAGCTGAGCATAACTCTTGTTAGTGGGTACTTAAAGCTGACCCTCACCTCTGTTTGGCATACAGTAGCTGAGCGTAACTCTTGTTAGTGGGTACTTAAAGCTGACCTACACCTCTGTTTGGCATACAGTAGCTGAGGGTAAATCTTGTTAGTGGGTACTTAAAGCTGACCTACACCTCTGTTTGGCATACAGTAGCTGAGGGTAAATCTTGTTAGTGGGTACTTAAAGCTGACCTTCACCTCTGTTTGGCATACAGTAGCTGAGCGTAAATCTTGTTAGTGGGTACTTAAAGCTGACCTACACCTCTGTTTGGCATACAGTAGCTGAGCATAAATCTTGTTAGTGGGTACTTAAAGCTGACCTACACCTCTGTTTGGCATACAGTAGCTGAGGGTAAATCTTGTTAGTGGGTACTTAAAGCTGACCCTCACCTCTGTTTGGCATACAGTAGCTGAGGGTAAATCTTGTTAGTGGGTACTTAAAGCTGACCTACACCTCTGTTTGGCATACAGTAGCTGAGTGTAAATCTTGTTAGTGGGTACTTAAAGCTGACCTACACCTCTGTTTGGCATACAGTAGCTGAGGGTAAATCTTGTTAGTGGGTACTTAAAGCTGACCTACACCTCTGTTTGGCATACAGTAGCTGAGTGTAAATCTTGTTAGTGGGTACTTAAAGCTGACCTACACCTCTGTTTGGCATACAGTAGCTGAGTGTAAATCTTGTTAGTGGGTACTTAAAGCTGACCTACACCTCTGTTTGGCATACAGTAGCTGAGTGTAAATCTTGTTAGTGGGTACTTAAAGCTGACCTACACCTCTGTTTGGCATACAGTAGCTGAGGGTAAATCTTGTTAGTGGGTACTTAAAGCTGACCTACACCTCTGTTTGGCATACAGTAGCTGAGGGTAAATCTTGTTAGTGGGTACTTAAAGCTGACCCTCACCTCTGTTTGGCATACAGTAGTGGGTAACTCTTGTTGTGGGATAAAGTTGACCTACACCACTGTTTGGCATACAGTAGCTGGGTGTAAATCTTGTTAGTGGGCACATAAAGCTGACCTACACCTCTGTTTGGCATACAGTTGCTGAGTAAACTTGTTAGTGGGTACAAAGCTGACCTACACTCTGTTTGGCATACAGTTAGTGCTAAATCTTGTTTGGGTACTTAAAGCTGACCTACCCCTGTTTGGTACAGTAGCTGATAATCTTGTTAGTGGTACAAGCTGATAACTCTGTTTGGATAAATGATAAACTTGTTGGGTACTTTGCTGAACCTCTGTTTGGCATACAGTAGCTGAGTAAACTTGTTGTGGTACTTAAGCTGACTACCTCTGTTTGGCATACAGTAGCTGATAACTTGTTGTGGTACTTAAAGCTGACCTACACTCTGTTTGGTACTAGCTGAAAACTTGTTTGGGCTTTAAAGCTGACCTACACCTCTGTTTGGCATACAGTAGCTGAGGGTAAATCTTGTTAGTGGGTACGTAAAGCTAACCCTCACCTCTGTTTGGCATATAGTAGCTGAGCGTAAATCTTGTTTGGGGGTACTTAAAGCTGACCTAAACCTCTGTTTGGAATACAGTAGCTGAGGGTAAATCTTGTTAGTGGGTACTTAAAGCTGACCTACACATCTGTTTGGCATACAGTAGCTGAGCGTAAATCTTGTTAGTGGGTACTTAAAGCTGACCCTCACCTCTGTTTGGCATACAGTATCTGAGCAAAAATCTTGTTAGTGGGTACTTAAAGCTGACCTACACCTCTGTTTGTCATACAGTAACTGAGTGTAAATCTTGTTAGTGGGTACTTAAAGCTGACCTACACCTCTGTTTGGCATACAGTAGCTGAGCGTAACTCTTGTTAGTGGGTACTTAAAGCTGACCTACTCCTCTGTTTGGCATACAGTAGCTGAATGTACATCTTGTTATTGGGTACATAAAGCCGACCCTCACCTCTGTTTGGCATACCGTAGCTGAGCGTAAATCTTGTTAGTGGGTACTTAAAGCTGACCTACACCTCTGTTTGGGTAGCTTAAATCTGATCCCAAGTTTTTTTTTTTTTTTTTTTTTTTTTTTTTTTTTTTTTTTTTTTTTTTTTTTTTTTTAGGGCTGGAAATTTGTTTAAATCTTTTTTTTTGTGGGTACTTAAAGCTGACCTAAACCCCTGTTTGGCATACAAATAGCTTTTTGGGGGAAAAGGGTTTAAATCTTTTTTTTTTTAGTGGGGGGGGGTAACCCTTTTTAAAGCTGGGAAAAAAACC